>NC_086383.1:68442040-68472449 GCF_036588685.1 Mytilus trossulus
TCCACATTTTACAGCATGCCTTATATTACTTCCAACATTTTCAGATTATGAGAATAATACAACAAGAGTCTTTAGATTGCAGTTAACTATTATTCCAAAATCTGTTTGACAATACATGTACTAGAACACATCTCTAAGTTGACTGTTTGTCTATTTCTCATGTATGCATTAAGTTAAATTATGTCCCCTTACATAATCAATTTGCCTTTATTGTGCTTTTCACTGTCAGAAAATCTTAACAACTAATGGTATTTGCATGGAAAATGAATAAACCATTTAATCTTGCTGATATAACATCATAAATACATTCTTTGTCAAAAATAAGGTATATTCAATGTAAAGAAACCCCTATTTCTATCTCTATTTCAGACCAGTATGAGAGCTTAATGAATAAGTAAGGACCCTTAACCTCTTACTAGTTCCCCTAAAGCTCCAACTGGTGTCATGTTACATCAGAACTACAAATTAAACCTCAAGAAAACTAGTATAGCTGTACTTGTGTTGAAAAAAATAAGAAATTATGCAATTTATTTATTTCGGTGAAAATAATAGGATGTACATGCAACCGAAGAATGTCGCGTCTCAAATTCCAGTGGTTGCACATGTGTCAGACACTGCGAAAAGTCAAAGCGAGCATTTATAATTAAAAATGTAGTGCAAGTTACATAAAAATAATGAATTTCTACTTTCTAGGTAAATTTTTACATTATTACCTACAGATCAGGCAAAATTTGCTGAATCAGCAATTTTTACTCTCAGGGGTGGAATTTAAGGCTTGTTTTTATCATAGTTGCCCTTAATCAACTTTGTATTGATAAACTTACAAATTGCATAGGTAAAAAAGTTCCTTTATTGATTTAGTGTAAAAATATATATCCCCCTTAAGGTGGCACGGTAGTATTTCCTGGCCATAAGGGATAATGATAGCCTTTTTAGAATTTTCACCACTTCTAACACTGCAAAAAATTCTACATTCACAGTTAACTGAAGTACTTTCATTTTACCATTCAGAAATGAATTTGGATATGTACCATGACCGTTTACTTTTTTTGCTATTTTTAAAATCCTAAGGCCACTTGTACTTTTAGGTCTTTTATGGTGCAGTGAATGCAAAATTTTAAAAAATTCTCAAAAATTCATTTTCATCTGTATATAAAATTATTTCATATTTTTCTACACCTGATTCATCACTCAGTTTGGGAAAGTATGTTCAGTTGATACTGTATTTTTTGTCCAATCACACTGTTTAGATACATTTACCTAAGTAGGGTACACAAAAGAGCAACCTAAATTCTGGAAAGCAAATACTACCGTGCCACCTTAACCAAGACATAACAAACTTGAAACCAGTCATGACACCTATGATGCAAAGACTTCTTATTTTGGAACATATTACAATAAAGAATACTAGTCTGCACTCATTTCTTACCAAAAAAAAATGAAACATTACATCCCTACCCCATCTGGCAGATTTTCACTTTTTTTTCATCTTACCATTTTTACTTAAGGAGTGAACAAAACCCAAATATATGATGTTTCAAATCAACACAGAAGTCAAACATGATGATTCAGGAGGAATTAGTGGATTGCCAACTCTGTTTATGGTTAATCTGACTGATCGAAAGAAACAGTTTTAGCACCAAATCATGAAAACTGGTATTAAAGTCCATTCCACATTTTACAGCATGCCTTATATTACTTCCAACATTTTCAGATTATGAGAATAATACAACAAGAGTCTTTAGATTGCAGTTAACTATTATTCCAAAATCTGTTTGACAATACATGTACTAGAACACATCTCTAAGTTGACTGTTTGTCTATTTCTCATGTATGCATTAAGTTAAATTATGTCCCCTTACATAATCAATTTGCCTTTATTGTGCTTTTCACTGTCAGAAAATCTTAACAACTAATGGTATTTGCATGGAAAATGAATAAACCATTTAATCTTGCTGATATAACATCATAAATACATTCTTTGTCAAAAATAAGGTATATTCAATGTAAAGAAACCCCTATTTCTATCTCTATTTCAGACCAGTATGAGAGCTTAATGAATAAGTAAGGACCCCTTAACCTCTTACTAGTTCCCCTAAAGCTCCAACTGGTGTCATGTTACATCAGAACTACAAATTAAACCTCAAGAAAACTAGTATAGCTGTACTTGTGTTGAAAAAAATAAGAAATTATGCAATTTATTTATTTCGGTGAAAATAATAGGATGTACATGCAACCGAAGAATGTCGCGTCTCAAATTCCAGTGGTTGCACATGTGTCAGACACTGCGAAAAGTCAAAGCGAGCATTTATAATTAAAAATGTAGTGCAAGTTACATAAAAATAATGAATTTCTACTTTCTAGGTAAATTTTTACATTATTACCTACAGATCAGGCAAAATTTGCTGAATCAGCAATTTTTACTCTCAGGGGTGGAATTTAAGGCTTGTTTTTATCATAGTTGCCCTTAATCAACTTTGTATTGATAAACTTACAAATTGCATAGGTAAAAAAGTTCCTTTATTGATTTAGTGTAAAAATATATATCCCCCTTAAGGTGGCACGGTAGTATTTCCTGGCCATAAGGGATAATGATAGCCTTTTTAGAATTTTCACCACTTTCTAACACTGCAAAAAATTCTACATTCACAGTTAACTGAAGTACTTTCATTTTACCATTCAGAAATGAATTTGGATATGTACCATGACCGTTTACTTTTTTTGCTATTTTTAAAATCCTAAGGCCACTTGTACTTTTAGGTCTTTTATGGTGCAGTGAATGCAAAATTTTAAAAAATTCTCAAAAATTCATTTTCATCTGTATATAAAATTATTTCATATTTTTCTACACCTGATTCATCACTCAGTTTGGGAAAGTATGTTCAGTTGATACTGTATTTTTTGTCCAATCACACTGTTTAGATACATTTACCTAAGTAGGGTACACAAAAGAGCAACCTAAATTCTGGAAAGCAAATACTACCGTGCCACCTTAACCAAGACATAACAAACTTGAAACCAGTCATGACACCTATGATGCAAAGACTTCTTATTTTGGAACATATTACAATAAAGAATACTAGTCTGCACTCATTTCTTACCAAAAAAAAATGAAACATTACATCCCTACCCCATCTGGCAGATTTTCACTTTTTTTTCATCTTACCATTTTTACTTAAGGAGTGAACAAAACCCAAATATATGATGTTTCAAATCAACACAGAAGTCAAACATGATGATTCAGGAGGAATTAGTGGATTGCCAACTCTGTTTATGGTTAATCTGACTGATCGAAAGAAACAGTTTTAGCACCAAATCATGAAAACTGGTATTAAAGTCCATTCCACATTTTACAGCATGCCTTATATTACTTCCAACATTTTCAGATTATGAGAATAATACAACAAGAGTCTTTAGATTGCAGTTAACTATTATTCCAAAATCTGTTTGACAATACATGTACTAGAACACATCTCTAAGTTGACTGTTTGTCTATTTCTCATGTATGCATTAAGTTAAATTATGTCCCCTTACATAATCAATTTGCCTTTATTGTGCTTTTCACTGTCAGAAAATCTTAACAACTAATGGTATTTGCATGGAAAATGAATAAACCATTTAATCTTGCTGATATAACATCATAAATACATTCTTTGTCAAAAATAAGGTATATTCAATGTAAAGAAACCCCTATTTCTATCTCTATTTCAGACCAGTATGAGAGCTTAATGAATAAGTAAGGACCCCTTAACCTCTTACTAGTTCCCCTAAAGCTCCAACTGGTGTCATGTTACATCAGAACTACAAATTAAACCTCAAGAAAACTAGTATAGCTGTACTTGTGTTGAAAAAAATAAGAAATTATGCAATTTATTTATTTCGGTGAAAATAATAGGATGTACATGCAACCGAAGAATGTCGCGTCTCAAATTCCAGTGGTTGCACATGTGTCAGACACTGCGAAAAGTCAAAGCGAGCATTTATAATTAAAAATGTAGTGCAAGTTACATAAAAATAATGAATTTCTACTTTCTAGGTAAATTTTTACATTATTACCTACAGATCAGGCAAAATTTGCTGAATCAGCAATTTTTACTCTCAGGGGTGGAATTTAAGGCTTGTTTTTATCATAGTTGCCCTTAATCAACTTTGTATTGATAAACTTACAAATTGCATAGGTAAAAAAGTTCCTTTATTGATTTAGTGTAAAAATATATATCCCCCTTAAGGTGGCACGGTAGTATTTCCTGGCCATAAGGGATAATGATAGCCTTTTTAGAATTTTCACCACTTTCTAACACTGCAAAAAATTCTACATTCACAGTTAACTGAAGTACTTTCATTTTACCATTCAGAAATGAATTTGGATATGTACCATGACCGTTTACTTTTTTTGCTATTTTTAAAATCCTAAGGCCACTTGTACTTTTAGGTCTTTTATGGTGCAGTGAATGCAAAATTTTAAAAAATTCTCAAAAATTCATTTTCATCTGTATATAAAATTATTTCATATTTTTCTACACCTGATTCATCACTCAGTTTGGGAAAGTATGTTCAGTTGATACTGTATTTTTTGTCCAATCACACTGTTTAGATACATTTACCTAAGTAGGGTACACAAAAGAGCAACCTAAATTCTGGAAAGCAAATACTACCGTGCCACCTTAACCAAGACATAACAAACTTGAAACCAGTCATGACACCTATGATGCAAAGACTTCTTATTTTGGAACATATTACAATAAAGAATACTAGTCTGCACTCATTTCTTACCAAAAAAAAATGAAACATTACATCCCTACCCCATCTGGCAGATTTTCACTTTTTTTTCATCTTACCATTTTTACTTAAGGAGTGAACAAAACCCAAATATATGATGTTTCAAATCAACACAGAAGTCAAACATGATGATTCAGGAGGAATTAGTGGATTGCCAACTCTGTTTATGGTTAATCTGACTGATCGAAAGAAACAGTTTTAGCACCAAATCATGAAAACTGGTATTAAAGTCCATTCCACATTTTACAGCATGCCTTATATTACTTCCAACATTTTCAGATTATGAGAATAATACAACAAGAGTCTTTAGATTGCAGTTAACTATTATTCCAAAATCTGTTTGACAATACATGTACTAGAACACATCTCTAAGTTGACTGTTTGTCTATTTCTCATGTATGCATTAAGTTAAATTATGTCCCCTTACATAATCAATTTGCCTTTATTGTGCTTTTCACTGTCAGAAAATCTTAACAACTAATGGTATTTGCATGGAAAATGAATAAACCATTTAATCTTGCTGATATAACATCATAAATACATTCTTTGTCAAAAATAAGGTATATTCAATGTAAAGAAACCCCTATTTCTATCTCTATTTCAGACCAGTATGAGAGCTTAATGAATAAGTAAGGACCCCTTAACCTCTTACTAGTTCCCCTAAAGCTCCAACTGGTGTCATGTTACATCAGAACTACAAATTAAACCTCAAGAAAACTAGTATAGCTGTACTTGTGTTGAAAAAAATAAGAAATTATGCAATTTATTTATTTCGGTGAAAATAATAGGATGTACATGCAACCGAAGAATGTCGCGTCTCAAATTCCAGTGGTTGCACATGTGTCAGACACTGCGAAAAGTCAAAGCGAGCATTTATAATTAAAAATGTAGTGCAAGTTACATAAAAATAATGAATTTCTACTTTCTAGGTAAATTTTTACATTATTACCTACAGATCAGGCAAAATTTGCTGAATCAGCAATTTTTACTCTCAGGGGTGGAATTTAAGGCTTGTTTTTATCATAGTTGCCCTTAATCAACTTTGTATTGATAAACTTACAAATTGCATAGGTAAAAAAGTTCCTTTATTGATTTAGTGTAAAAATATATATCCCCCTTAAGGTGGCACGGTAGTATTTCCTGGCCATAAGGGATAATGATAGCCTTTTTAGAATTTTCACCACTTTCTAACACTGCAAAAAATTCTACATTCACAGTTAACTGAAGTACTTTCATTTTACCATTCAGAAATGAATTTGGATATGTACCATGACCGTTTACTTTTTTTGCTATTTTTAAAATCCTAAGGCCACTTGTACTTTTAGGTCTTTTATGGTGCAGTGAATGCAAAATTTTAAAAAATTCTCAAAAATTCATTTTCATCTGTATATAAAATTATTTCATATTTTTCTACACCTGATTCATCACTCAGTTTGGGAAAGTATGTTCAGTTGATACTGTATTTTTTGTCCAATCACACTGTTTAGATACATTTACCTAAGTAGGGTACACAAAAGAGCAACCTAAATTCTGGAAAGCAAATACTACCGTGCCACCTTAACCAAGACATAACAAACTTGAAACCAGTCATGACACCTATGATGCAAAGACTTCTTATTTTGGAACATATTACAATAAAGAATACTAGTCTGCACTCATTTCTTACCAAAAAAAAATGAAACATTACATCCCTACCCCATCTGGCAGATTTTCACTTTTTTTTCATCTTACCATTTTTACTTAAGGAGTGAACAAAACCCAAATATATGATGTTTCAAATCAACACAGAAGTCAAACATGATGATTCAGGAGGAATTAGTGGATTGCCAACTCTGTTTATGGTTAATCTGACTGATCGAAAGAAACAGTTTTAGCACCAAATCATGAAAACTGGTATTAAAGTCCATTCCACATTTTACAGCATGCCTTATATTACTTCCAACATTTTCAGATTATGAGAATAATACAACAAGAGTCTTTAGATTGCAGTTAACTATTATTCCAAAATCTGTTTGACAATACATGTACTAGAACACATCTCTAAGTTGACTGTTTGTCTATTTCTCATGTATGCATTAAGTTAAATTATGTCCCCTTACATAATCAATTTGCCTTTATTGTGCTTTTCACTGTCAGAAAATCTTAACAACTAATGGTATTTGCATGGAAAATGAATAAACCATTTAATCTTGCTGATATAACATCATAAATACATTCTTTGTCAAAAATAAGGTATATTCAATGTAAAGAAACCCCTATTTCTATCTCTATTTCAGACCAGTATGAGAGCTTAATGAATAAGTAAGGACCCCTTAACCTCTTACTAGTTCCCCTAAAGCTCCAACTGGTGTCATGTTACATCAGAACTACAAATTAAACCTCAAGAAAACTAGTATAGCTGTACTTGTGTTGAAAAAAATAAGAAATTATGCAATTTATTTATTTCGGTGAAAATAATAGGATGTACATGCAACCGAAGAATGTCGCGTCTCAAATTCCAGTGGTTGCACATGTGTCAGACACTGCGAAAAGTCAAAGCGAGCATTTATAATTAAAAATGTAGTGCAAGTTACATAAAAATAATGAATTTCTACTTTCTAGGTAAATTTTTACATTATTACCTACAGATCAGGCAAAATTTGCTGAATCAGCAATTTTTACTCTCAGGGGTGGAATTTAAGGCTTGTTTTTATCATAGTTGCCCTTAATCAACTTTGTATTGATAAACTTACAAATTGCATAGGTAAAAAAGTTCCTTTATTGATTTAGTGTAAAAATATATATCCCCCTTAAGGTGGCACGGTAGTATTTCCTGGCCATAAGGGATAATGATAGCCTTTTTAGAATTTTCACCACTTTCTAACACTGCAAAAAATTCTACATTCACAGTTAACTGAAGTACTTTCATTTTACCATTCAGAAATGAATTTGGATATGTACCATGACCGTTTACTTTTTTTGCTATTTTTAAAATCCTAAGGCCACTTGTACTTTTAGGTCTTTTATGGTGCAGTGAATGCAAAATTTTAAAAAATTCTCAAAAATTCATTTTCATCTGTATATAAAATTATTTCATATTTTTCTACACCTGATTCATCACTCAGTTTGGGAAAGTATGTTCAGTTGATACTGTATTTTTTGTCCAATCACACTGTTTAGATACATTTACCTAAGTAGGGTACACAAAAGAGCAACCTAAATTCTGGAAAGCAAATACTACCGTGCCACCTTAACCAAGACATAACAAACTTGAAACCAGTCATGACACCTATGATGCAAAGACTTCTTATTTTGGAACATATTACAATAAAGAATACTAGTCTGCACTCATTTCTTACCAAAAAAAAATGAAACATTACATCCCTACCCCATCTGGCAGATTTTCACTTTTTTTTCATCTTACCATTTTTACTTAAGGAGTGAACAAAACCCAAATATATGATGTTTCAAATCAACACAGAAGTCAAACATGATGATTCAGGAGGAATTAGTGGATTGCCAACTCTGTTTATGGTTAATCTGACTGATCGAAAGAAACAGTTTTAGCACCAAATCATGAAAACTGGTATTAAAGTCCATTCCACATTTTACAGCATGCCTTATATTACTTCCAACATTTTCAGATTATGAGAATAATACAACAAGAGTCTTTAGATTGCAGTTAACTATTATTCCAAAATCTGTTTGACAATACATGTACTAGAACACATCTCTAAGTTGACTGTTTGTCTATTTCTCATGTATGCATTAAGTTAAATTATGTCCCCTTACATAATCAATTTGCCTTTATTGTGCTTTTCACTGTCAGAAAATCTTAACAACTAATGGTATTTGCATGGAAAATGAATAAACCATTTAATCTTGCTGATATAACATCATAAATACATTCTTTGTCAAAAATAAGGTATATTCAATGTAAAGAAACCCCTATTTCTATCTCTATTTCAGACCAGTATGAGAGCTTAATGAATAAGTAAGGACCCCTTAACCTCTTACTAGTTCCCCTAAAGCTCCAACTGGTGTCATGTTACATCAGAACTACAAATTAAACCTCAAGAAAACTAGTATAGCTGTACTTGTGTTGAAAAAAATAAGAAATTATGCAATTTATTTATTTCGGTGAAAATAATAGGATGTACATGCAACCGAAGAATGTCGCGTCTCAAATTCCAGTGGTTGCACATGTGTCAGACACTGCGAAAAGTCAAAGCGAGCATTTATAATTAAAAATGTAGTGCAAGTTACATAAAAATAATGAATTTCTACTTTCTAGGTAAATTTTTACATTATTACCTACAGATCAGGCAAAATTTGCTGAATCAGCAATTTTTACTCTCAGGGGTGGAATTTAAGGCTTGTTTTTATCATAGTTGCCCTTAATCAACTTTGTATTGATAAACTTACAAATTGCATAGGTAAAAAAGTTCCTTTATTGATTTAGTGTAAAAATATATATCCCCCTTAAGGTGGCACGGTAGTATTTCCTGGCCATAAGGGATAATGATAGCCTTTTTAGAATTTTCACCACTTTCTAACACTGCAAAAAATTCTACATTCACAGTTAACTGAAGTACTTTCATTTTACCATTCAGAAATGAATTTGGATATGTACCATGACCGTTTACTTTTTTTGCTATTTTTAAAATCCTAAGGCCACTTGTACTTTTAGGTCTTTTATGGTGCAGTGAATGCAAAATTTTAAAAAATTCTCAAAAATTCATTTTCATCTGTATATAAAATTATTTCATATTTTTCTACACCTGATTCATCACTCAGTTTGGGAAAGTATGTTCAGTTGATACTGTATTTTTTGTCCAATCACACTGTTTAGATACATTTACCTAAGTAGGGTACACAAAAGAGCAACCTAAATTCTGGAAAGCAAATACTACCGTGCCACCTTAACCAAGACATAACAAACTTGAAACCAGTCATGACACCTATGATGCAAAGACTTCTTATTTTGGAACATATTACAATAAAGAATACTAGTCTGCACTCATTTCTTACCAAAAAAAAATGAAACATTACATCCCTACCCCATCTGGCAGATTTTCACTTTTTTTTCATCTTACCATTTTTACTTAAGGAGTGAACAAAACCCAAATATATGATGTTTCAAATCAACACAGAAGTCAAACATGATGATTCAGGAGGAATTAGTGGATTGCCAACTCTGTTTATGGTTAATCTGACTGATCGAAAGAAACAGTTTTAGCACCAAATCATGAAAACTGGTATTAAAGTCCATTCCACATTTTACAGCATGCCTTATATTACTTCCAACATTTTCAGATTATGAGAATAATACAACAAGAGTCTTTAGATTGCAGTTAACTATTATTCCAAAATCTGTTTGACAATACATGTACTAGAACACATCTCTAAGTTGACTGTTTGTCTATTTCTCATGTATGCATTAAGTTAAATTATGTCCCCTTACATAATCAATTTGCCTTTATTGTGCTTTTCACTGTCAGAAAATCTTAACAACTAATGGTATTTGCATGGAAAATGAATAAACCATTTAATCTTGCTGATATAACATCATAAATACATTCTTTGTCAAAAATAAGGTATATTCAATGTAAAGAAACCCCTATTTCTATCTCTATTTCAGACCAGTATGAGAGCTTAATGAATAAGTAAGGACCCCTTAACCTCTTACTAGTTCCCCTAAAGCTCCAACTGGTGTCATGTTACATCAGAACTACAAATTAAACCTCAAGAAAACTAGTATAGCTGTACTTGTGTTGAAAAAAATAAGAAATTATGCAATTTATTTATTTCGGTGAAAATAATAGGATGTACATGCAACCGAAGAATGTCGCGTCTCAAATTCCAGTGGTTGCACATGTGTCAGACACTGCGAAAAGTCAAAGCGAGCATTTATAATTAAAAATGTAGTGCAAGTTACATAAAAATAATGAATTTCTACTTTCTAGGTAAATTTTTACATTATTACCTACAGATCAGGCAAAATTTGCTGAATCAGCAATTTTTACTCTCAGGGGTGGAATTTAAGGCTTGTTTTTATCATAGTTGCCCTTAATCAACTTTGTATTGATAAACTTACAAATTGCATAGGTAAAAAAGTTCCTTTATTGATTTAGTGTAAAAATATATATCCCCCTTAAGGTGGCACGGTAGTATTTCCTGGCCATAAGGGATAATGATAGCCTTTTTAGAATTTTCACCACTTTCTAACACTGCAAAAAATTCTACATTCACAGTTAACTGAAGTACTTTCATTTTACCATTCAGAAATGAATTTGGATATGTACCATGACCGTTTACTTTTTTTGCTATTTTTAAAATCCTAAGGCCACTTGTACTTTTAGGTCTTTTATGGTGCAGTGAATGCAAAATTTTAAAAAATTCTCAAAAATTCATTTTCATCTGTATATAAAATTATTTCATATTTTTCTACACCTGATTCATCACTCAGTTTGGGAAAGTATGTTCAGTTGATACTGTATTTTTTGTCCAATCACACTGTTTAGATACATTTACCTAAGTAGGGTACACAAAAGAGCAACCTAAATTCTGGAAAGCAAATACTACCGTGCCACCTTAACCAAGACATAACAAACTTGAAACCAGTCATGACACCTATGATGCAAAGACTTCTTATTTTGGAACATATTACAATAAAGAATACTAGTCTGCACTCATTTCTTACCAAAAAAAAATGAAACATTACATCCCTACCCCATCTGGCAGATTTTCACTTTTTTTTCATCTTACCATTTTTACTTAAGGAGTGAACAAAACCCAAATATATGATGTTTCAAATCAACACAGAAGTCAAACATGATGATTCAGGAGGAATTAGTGGATTGCCAACTCTGTTTATGGTTAATCTGACTGATCGAAAGAAACAGTTTTAGCACCAAATCATGAAAACTGGTATTAAAGTCCATTCCACATTTTACAGCATGCCTTATATTACTTCCAACATTTTCAGATTATGAGAATAATACAACAAGAGTCTTTAGATTGCAGTTAACTATTATTCCAAAATCTGTTTGACAATACATGTACTAGAACACATCTCTAAGTTGACTGTTTGTCTATTTCTCATGTATGCATTAAGTTAAATTATGTCCCCTTACATAATCAATTTGCCTTTATTGTGCTTTTCACTGTCAGAAAATCTTAACAACTAATGGTATTTGCATGGAAAATGAATAAACCATTTAATCTTGCTGATATAACATCATAAATACATTCTTTGTCAAAAATAAGGTATATTCAATGTAAAGAAACCCCTATTTCTATCTCTATTTCAGACCAGTATGAGAGCTTAATGAATAAGTAAGGACCCCTTAACCTCTTACTAGTTCCCCTAAAGCTCCAACTGGTGTCATGTTACATCAGAACTACAAATTAAACCTCAAGAAAACTAGTATAGCTGTACTTGTGTTGAAAAAAATAAGAAATTATGCAATTTATTTATTTCGGTGAAAATAATAGGATGTACATGCAACCGAAGAATGTCGCGTCTCAAATTCCAGTGGTTGCACATGTGTCAGACACTGCGAAAAGTCAAAGCGAGCATTTATAATTAAAAATGTAGTGCAAGTTACATAAAAATAATGAATTTCTACTTTCTAGGTAAATTTTTACATTATTACCTACAGATCAGGCAAAATTTGCTGAATCAGCAATTTTTACTCTCAGGGGTGGAATTTAAGGCTTGTTTTTATCATAGTTGCCCTTAATCAACTTTGTATTGATAAACTTACAAATTGCATAGGTAAAAAAGTTCCTTTATTGATTTAGTGTAAAAATATATATCCCCCTTAAGGTGGCACGGTAGTATTTCCTGGCCATAAGGGATAATGATAGCCTTTTTAGAATTTTCACCACTTTCTAACACTGCAAAAAATTCTACATTCACAGTTAACTGAAGTACTTTCATTTTACCATTCAGAAATGAATTTGGATATGTACCATGACCGTTTACTTTTTTTGCTATTTTTAAAATCCTAAGGCCACTTGTACTTTTAGGTCTTTTATGGTGCAGTGAATGCAAAATTTTAAAAAATTCTCAAAAATTCATTTTCATCTGTATATAAAATTATTTCATATTTTTCTACGCCTGATTCATCACTCAGTTTGGGAAAGTATGTTCAGTTGATACTGTATTTTTTGTCCAATCACACTGTTTAGATACATTTACCTAAGTAGGGTACACAAAAGAGCAACCTAAATTCTGGAAAGCAAATACTACCGTGCCACCTTAACCAAGACATAACAAACTTGAAACCAGTCATGACACCTATGATGCAAAGACTTCTTATTTTGGAACATATTACAATAAAGAATACTAGTCTGCACTCATTTCTTACCAAAAAAAAATGAAACATTACATCCCTACCCCATCTGGCAGATTTTCACTTTTTTTTCATCTTACCATTTTTACTTAAGGAGTGAACAAAACCCAAATATATGATGTTTCAAATCAACACAGAAGTCAAACATGATGATTCAGGAGGAATTAGTGGATTGCCAACTCTGTTTATGGTTAATCTGACTGATCGAAAGAAACAGTTTTAGCACCAAATCATGAAAACTGGTATTAAAGTCCATTCCACATTTTACAGCATGCCTTATATTACTTCCAACATTTTCAGATTATGAGAATAATACAACAAGAGTCTTTAGATTGCAGTTAACTATTATTCCAAAATCTGTTTGACAATACATGTACTAGAACACATCTCTAAGTTGACTGTTTGTCTATTTCTCATGTATGCATTAAGTTAAATTATGTCCCCTTACATAATCAATTTGCCTTTATTGTGCTTTTCACTGTCAGAAAATCTTAACAACTAATGGTATTTGCATGGAAAATGAATAAACCATTTAATCTTGCTGATATAACATCATAAATACATTCTTTGTCAAAAATAAGGTATATTCAATGTAAAGAAACCCCTATTTCTATCTCTATTTCAGACCAGTATGAGAGCTTAATGAATAAGTAAGGACCCCTTAACCTCTTACTAGTTCCCCTAAAGCTCCAACTGGTGTCATGTTACATCAGAACTACAAATTAAACCTCAAGAAAACTAGTATAGCTGTACTTGTGTTGAAAAAAATAAGAAATTATGCAATTTATTTATTTCGGTGAAAATAATAGGATGTACATGCAACCGAAGAATGTCGCGTCTCAAATTCCAGTGGTTGCACATGTGTCAGACACTGCGAAAAGTCAAAGCGAGCATTTATAATTAAAAATGTAGTGCAAGTTACATAAAAATAATGAATTTCTACTTTCTAGGTAAATTTTTACATTATTACCTACAGATCAGGCAAAATTTGCTGAATCAGCAATTTTTACTCTCAGGGGTGGAATTTAAGGCTTGTTTTTATCATAGTTGCCCTTAATCAACTTTGTATTGATAAACTTACAAATTGCATAGGTAAAAAAGTTCCTTTATTGATTTAGTGTAAAAATATATATCCCCCTTAAGGTGGCACGGTAGTATTTCCTGGCCATAAGGGATAATGATAGCCTTTTTAGAATTTTCACCACTTTCTAACACTGCAAAAAATTCTACATTCACAGTTAACTGAAGTACTTTCATTTTACCATTCAGAAATGAATTTGGATATGTACCATGACCGTTTACTTTTTTTGCTATTTTTAAAATCCTAAGGCCACTTGTACTTTTAGGTCTTTTATGGTGCAGTGAATGCAAAATTTTAAAAAATTCTCAAAAATTCATTTTCATCTGTATATAAAATTATTTCATATTTTTCTACACCTGATTCATCACTCAGTTTGGGAAAGTATGTTCAGTTGATACTGTATTTTTTGTCCAATCACACTGTTTAGATACATTTACCTAAGTAGGGTACACAAAAGAGCAACCTAAATTCTGGAAAGCAAATACTACCGTGCCACCTTAACCAAGACATAACAAACTTGAAACCAGTCATGACACCTATGATGCAAAGACTTCTTATTTTGGAACATATTACAATAAAGAATACTAGTCTGCACTCATTTCTTACCAAAAAAAAATGAAACATTACATCCCTACCCCATCTGGCAGATTTTCACTTTTTTTTCATCTTACCATTTTTACTTAAGGAGTGAACAAAACCCAAATATATGATGTTTCAAATCAACACAGAAGTCAAACATGATGATTCAGGAGGAATTAGTGGATTGCCAACTCTGTTTATGGTTAATCTGACTGATCGAAAGAAACAGTTTTAGCACCAAATCATGAAAACTGGTATTAAAGTCCATTCCACATTTTACAGCATGCCTTATATTACTTCCAACATTTTCAGATTATGAGAATAATACAACAAGAGTCTTTAGATTGCAGTTAACTATTATTCCAAAATCTGTTTGACAATACATGTACTAGAACACATCTCTAAGTTGACTGTTTGTCTATTTCTCATGTATGCATTAAGTTAAATTATGTCCCCTTACATAATCAATTTGCCTTTATTGTGCTTTTCACTGTCAGAAAATCTTAACAACTAATGGTATTTGCATGGAAAATGAATAAACCATTTAATCTTGCTGATATAACATCATAAATACATTCTTTGTCAAAAATAAGGTATATTCAATGTAAAGAAACCCCTATTTCTATCTCTATTTCAGACCAGTATGAGAGCTTAATGAATAAGTAAGGACCCCTTAACCTCTTACTAGTTCCCCTAAAGCTCCAACTGGTGTCATGTTACATCAGAACTACAAATTAAACCTCAAGAAAACTAGTATAGCTGTACTTGTGTTGAAAAAAATAAGAAATTATGCAATTTATTTATTTCGGTGAAAATAATAGGATGTACATGCAACCGAAGAATGTCGCGTCTCAAATTCCAGTGGTTGCACATGTGTCAGACACTGCGAAAAGTCAAAGCGAGCATTTATAATTAAAAATGTAGTGCAAGTTACATAAAAATAATGAATTTCTACTTTCTAGGTAAATTTTTACATTATTACCTACAGATCAGGCAAAATTTGCTGAATCAGCAATTTTTACTCTCAGGGGTGGAATTTAAGGCTTGTTTTTATCATAGTTGCCCTTAATCAACTTTGTATTGATAAACTTACAAATTGCATAGGTAAAAAAGTTCCTTTATTGATTTAGTGTAAAAATATATATCCCCCTTAAGGTGGCACGGTAGTATTTCCTGGCCATAAGGGATAATGATAGCCTTTTTAGAATTTTCACCACTTTCTAACACTGCAAAAAATTCTACATTCACAGTTAACTGAAGTACTTTCATTTTACCATTCAGAAATGAATTTGGATATGTACCATGACCGTTTACTTTTTTTGCTATTTTTAAAATCCTAAGGCCACTTGTACTTTTAGGTCTTTTATGGTGCAGTGAATGCAAAATTTTAAAAAATTCTCAAAAATTCATTTTCATCTGTATATAAAATTATTTCATATTTTTCTACACCTGATTCATCACTCAGTTTGGGAAAGTATGTTCAGTTGATACTGTATTTTTTGTCCAATCACACTGTTTAGATACATTTACCTAAGTAGGGTACACAAAAGAGCAACCTAAATTCTGGAAAGCAAATACTACCGTGCCACCTTAACCAAGACATAACAAACTTGAAACCAGTCATGACACCTATGATGCAAAGACTTCTTATTTTGGAACATATTACAATAAAGAATACTAGTCTGCACTCATTTCTTACCAAAAAAAAATGAAACATTACATCCCTACCCCATCTGGCAGATTTTCACTTTTTTTTCATCTTACCATTTTTACTTAAGGAGTGAACAAAACCCAAATATATGATGTTTCAAATCAACACAGAAGTCAAACATGATGATTCAGGAGGAATTAGTGGATTGCCAACTCTGTTTATGGTTAATCTGACTGATCGAAAGAAACAGTTTTAGCACCAAATCATGAAAACTGGTATTAAAGTCCATTCCACATTTTACAGCATGCCTTATATTACTTCCAACATTTTCAGATTATGAGAATAATACAACAAGAGTCTTTAGATTGCAGTTAACTATTATTCCAAAATCTGTTTGACAATACATGTACTAGAACACATCTCTAAGTTGACTGTTTGTCTATTTCTCATGTATGCATTAAGTTAAATTATGTCCCCTTACATAATCAATTTGCCTTTATTGTGCTTTTCACTGTCAGAAAATCTTAACAACTAATGGTATTTGCATGGAAAATGAATAAACCATTTAATCTTGCTGATATAACATCATAAATACATTCTTTGTCAAAAATAAGGTATATTCAATGTAAAGAAACCCCTATTTCTATCTCTATTTCAGACCAGTATGAGAGCTTAATGAATAAGTAAGGACCCCTTAACCTCTTACTAGTTCCCCTAAAGCTCCAACTGGTGTCATGTTACATCAGAACTACAAATTAAACCTCAAGAAAACTAGTATAGCTGTACTTGTGTTGAAAAAAATAAGAAATTATGCAATTTATTTATTTCGGTGAAAATAATAGGATGTACATGCAACCGAAGAATGTCGCGTCTCAAATTCCAGTGGTTGCACATGTGTCAGACACTGCGAAAAGTCAAAGCGAGCATTTATAATTAAAAATGTAGTGCAAGTTACATAAAAATAATGAATTTCTACTTTCTAGGTAAATTTTTACATTATTACCTACAGATCAGGCAAAATTTGCTGAATCAGCAATTTTTACTCTCAGGGGTGGAATTTAAGGCTTGTTTTTATCATAGTTGCCCTTAATCAACTTTGTATTGATAAACTTACAAATTGCATAGGTAAAAAAGTTCCTTTATTGATTTAGTGTAAAAATATATATCCCCCTTAAGGTGGCACGGTAGTATTTCCTGGCCATAAGGGATAATGATAGCCTTTTTAGAATTTTCACCACTTTCTAACACTGCAAAAAATTCTACATTCACAGTTAACTGAAGTACTTTCATTTTACCATTCAGAAATGAATTTGGATATGTACCATGACCGTTTACTTTTTTTGCTATTTTTAAAATCCTAAGGCCACTTGTACTTTTAGGTCTTTTATGGTGCAGTGAATGCAAAATTTTAAAAAATTCTCAAAAATTCATTTTCATCTGTATATAAAATTATTTCATATTTTTCTACACCTGATTCATCACTCAGTTTGGGAAAGTATGTTCAGTTGATACTGTATTTTTTGTCCAATCACACTGTTTAGATACATTTACCTAAGTAGGGTACACAAAAGAGCAACCTAAATTCTGGAAAGCAAATACTACCGTGCCACCTTAACCAAGACATAACAAACTTGAAACCAGTCATGACACCTATGATGCAAAGACTTCTTATTTTGGAACATATTACAATAAAGAATACTAGTCTGCACTCATTTCTTACCAAAAAAAAATTAAACATTACATCCCTACCCCATCTGGCAGATTTTCACTTTTTTTTCATCTTACCATTTTTACTTAAGGAGTGAACAAAACCCAAATATATGATGTTTCAAATCAACACAGAAGTCAAACATGATGATTCAGGAGGAATTAGTGGATTGCCAACTCTGTTTATGGTTAATCTGACTGATCGAAAGAAACAGTTTTAGCACCAAATCATGAAAACTGGTATTAAAGTCCATTCCACATTTTACAGCATGCCTTATATTACTTCCAACATTTTCAGATTATGAGAATAATACAACAAGAGTCTTTAGATTGCAGTTAACTATTATTCCAAAATCTGTTTGACAATACATGTACTAGAACACATCTCTAAGTTGACTGTTTGTCTATTTCTCATGTATGCATTAAGTTAAATTATGTCCCCTTACATAATCAATTTGCCTTTATTGTGCTTTTCACTGTCAGAAAATCTTAACAACTAATGGTATTTGCATGGAAAATGAATAAACCATTTAATCTTGCTGATATAACATCATAAATACATTCTTTGTCAAAAATAAGGTATATTCAATGTAAAGAAACCCCTATTTCTATCTCTATTTCAGACCAGTATGAGAGCTTAATGAATAAGTAAGGACCCCTTAACCTCTTACTAGTTCCCCTAAAGCTCCAACTGGTGTCATGTTACATCAGAACTACAAATTAAACCTCAAGAAAACTAGTATAGCTGTACTTGTGTTGAAAAAAATAAGAAATTATGCAATTTATTTATTTCGGTGAAAATAATAGGATGTACATGCAACCGAAGAATGTCGCGTCTCAAATTCCAGTGGTTGCACATGTGTCAGACACTGCGAAAAGTCAAAGCGAGCATTTATAATTAAAAATGTAGTGCAAGTTACATAAAAATAATGAATTTCTACTTTCTAGGTAAATTTTTACATTATTACCTACAGATCAGGCAAAATTTGCTGAATCAGCAATTTTTACTCTCAGGGGTGGAATTTAAGGCTTGTTTTTATCATAGTTGCCCTTAATCAACTTTGTATTGATAAACTTACAAATTGCATAGGTAAAAAAGTTCCTTTATTGATTTAGTGTAAAAATATATATCCCCCTTAAGGTGGCACGGTAGTATTTCCTGGCCATAAGGGATAATGATAGCCTTTTTAGAATTTTCACCACTTTCTAACACTGCAAAAAATTCTACATTCACAGTTAACTGAAGTACTTTCATTTTACCATTCAGAAATGAATTTGGATATGTACCATGACCGTTTACTTTTTTTGCTATTTTTAAAATCCTAAGGCCACTTGTACTTTTAGGTCTTTTATGGTGCAGTGAATGCAAAATTTTAAAAAATTCTCAAAAATTCATTTTCATCTGTATATAAAATTATTTCATATTTTTCTACACCTGATTCATCACTCAGTTTGGGAAAGTATGTTCAGTTGATACTGTATTTTTTGTCCAATCACACTGTTTAGATACATTTACCTAAGTAGGGTACACAAAAGAGCAACCTAAATTCTGGAAAGCAAATACTACCGTGCCACCTTAACCAAGACATAACAAACTTGAAACCAGTCATGACACCTATGATGCAAAGACTTCTTATTTTGGAACATATTACAATAAAGAATACTAGTCTGCACTCATTTCTTACCAAAAAAAAATGAAACATTACATCCCTACCCCATCTGGCAGATTTTCACTTTTTTTTCATCTTACCATTTTTACTTAAGGAGTGAACAAAACCCAAATATATGATGTTTCAAATCAACACAGAAGTCAAACATGATGATTCAGGAGGAATTAGTGGATTGCCAACTCTGTTTATGGTTAATCTGACTGATCGAAAGAAACAGTTTTAGCACCAAATCATGAAAACTGGTATTAAAGTCCATTCCACATTTTACAGCATGCCTTATATTACTTCCAACATTTTCAGATTATGAGAATAATACAACAAGAGTCTTTAGATTGCAGTTAACTATTATTCCAAAATCTGTTTGACAATACATGTACTAGAACACATCTCTAAGTTGACTGTTTGTCTATTTCTCATGTATGCATTAAGTTAAATTATGTCCCCTTACATAATCAATTTGCCTTTATTGTGCTTTTCACTGTCAGAAAATCTTAACAACTAATGGTATTTGCATGGAAAATGAATAAACCATTTAATCTTGCTGATATAACATCATAAATACATTCTTTGTCAAAAATAAGGTATATTCAATGTAAAGAAACCCCTATTTCTATCTCTATTTCAGACCAGTATGAGAGCTTAATGAATAAGTAAGGACCCCTTAACCTCTTACTAGTTCCCCTAAAGCTCCAACTGGTGTCATGTTACATCAGAACTACAAATTAAACCTCAAGAAAACTAGTATAGCTGTACTTGTGTTGAAAAAAATAAGAAATTATGCAATTTATTTATTTCGGTGAAAATAATAGGATGTACATGCAACCGAAGAATGTCGCGTCTCAAATTCCAGTGGTTGCACATGTGTCAGACACTGCGAAAAGTCAAAGCGAGCATTTATAATTAAAAATGTAGTGCAAGTTACATAAAAATAATGAATTTCTACTTTCTAGGTAAATTTTTACATTATTACCTACAGATCAGGCAAAATTTGCTGAATCAGCAATTTTTACTCTCAGGGGTGGAATTTAAGGCTTGTTTTTATCATAGTTGCCCTTAATCAACTTTGTATTGATAAACTTACAAATTGCATAGGTAAAAAAGTTCCTTTATTGATTTAGTGTAAAAATATATATCCCCCTTAAGGTGGCACGGTAGTATTTCCTGGCCATAAGGGATAATGATAGCCTTTTTAGAATTTTCACCACTTTCTAACACTGCAAAAAATTCTACATTCACAGTTAACTGAAGTACTTTCATTTTACCATTCAGAAATGAATTTGGATATGTACCATGACCGTTTACTTTTTTTGCTATTTTTAAAATCCTAAGGCCACTTGTACTTTTAGGTCTTTTATGGTGCAGTGAATGCAAAATTTTAAAAAATTCTCAAAAATTCATTTTCATCTGTATATAAAATTATTTCATATTTTTCTACACCTGATTCATCACTCAGTTTGGGAAAGTATGTTCAGTTGATACTGTATTTTTTGTCCAATCACACTGTTTAGATACATTTACCTAAGTAGGGTACACAAAAGAGCAACCTAAATTCTGGAAAGCAAATACTACCGTGCCACCTTAACCAAGACATAACAAACTTGAAACCAGTCATGACACCTATGATGCAAAGACTTCTTATTTTGGAACATATTACAATAAAGAATACTAGTCTGCACTCATTTCTTACCAAAAAAAAATGAAACATTACATCCCTACCCCATCTGGCAGATTTTCACTTTTTTTTCATCTTACCATTTTTACTTAAGGAGTGAACAAAACCCAAATATATGATGTTTCAAATCAACACAGAAGTCAAACATGATGATTCAGGAGGAATTAGTGGATTGCCAACTCTGTTTATGGTTAATCTGACTGATCGAAAGAAACAGTTTTAGCACCAAATCATGAAAACTGGTATTAAAGTCCATTCCACATTTTACAGCATGCCTTATATTACTTCCAACATTTTCAGATTATGAGAATAATACAACAAGAGTCTTTAGATTGCAGTTAACTATTATTCCAAAATCTGTTTGACAATACATGTACTAGAACACATCTCTAAGTTGACTGTTTGTCTATTTCTCATGTATGCATTAAGTTAAATTATGTCCCCTTACATAATCAATTTGCCTTTATTGTGCTTTTCACTGTCAGAAAATCTTAACAACTAATGGTATTTGCATGGAAAATGAATAAACCATTTAATCTTGCTGATATAACATCATAAATACATTCTTTGTCAAAAATAAGGTATATTCAATGTAAAGAAACCCCTATTTCTATCTCTATTTCAGACCAGTATGAGAGCTTAATGAATAAGTAAGGACCCCTTAACCTCTTACTAGTTCCCCTAAAGCTCCAACTGGTGTCATGTTACATCAGAACTACAAATTAAACCTCAAGAAAACTAGTATAGCTGTACTTGTGTTGAAAAAAATAAGAAATTATGCAATTTATTTATTTCGGTGAAAATAATAGGATGTACATGCAACCGAAGAATGTCGCGTCTCAAATTCCAGTGGTTGCACATGTGTCAGACACTGCGAAAAGTCAAAGCGAGCATTTATAATTAAAAATGTAGTGCAAGTTACATAAAAATAATGAATTTCTACTTTCTAGGTAAATTTTTACATTATTACCTACAGATCAGGCAAAATTTGCTGAATCAGCAATTTTTACTCTCAGGGGTGGAATTTAAGGCTTGTTTTTATCATAGTTGCCCTTAATCAACTTTGTATTGATAAACTTACAAATTGCATAGGTAAAAAAGTTCCTTTATTGATTTAGTGTAAAAATATATATCCCCCTTAAGGTGGCACGGTAGTATTTCCTGGCCATAAGGGATAATGATAGCCTTTTTAGAATTTTCACCACTTTCTAACACTGCAAAAAATTCTACATTCACAGTTAACTGAAGTACTTTCATTTTACCATTCAGAAATGAATTTGGATATGTACCATGACCGTTTACTTTTTTTGCTATTTTTAAAATCCTAAGGCCACTTGTACTTTTAGGTCTTTTATGGTGCAGTGAATGCAAAATTTTAAAAAATTCTCAAAAATTCATTTTCATCTGTATATAAAATTATTTCATATTTTTCTACACCTGATTCATCACTCAGTTTGGGAAAGTATGTTCAGTTGATACTGTATTTTTTGTCCAATCACACTGTTTAGATACATTTACCTAAGTAGGGTACACAAAAGAGCAACCTAAATTCTGGAAAGCAAATACTACCGTGCCACCTTAACCAAGACATAACAAACTTGAAACCAGTCATGACACCTATGATGCAAAGACTTCTTATTTTGGAACATATTACAATAAAGAATACTAGTCTGCACTCATTTCTTACCAAAAAAAAATGAAACATTACATCCCTACCCCATCTGGCAGATTTTCACTTTTTTTTCATCTTACCATTTTTACTTAAGGAGTGAACAAAACCCAAATATATGATGTTTCAAATCAACACAGAAGTCAAACATGATGATTCAGGAGGAATTAGTGGATTGCCAACTCTGTTTATGGTTAATCTGACTGATCGAAAGAAACAGTTTTAGCACCAAATCATGAAAACTGGTATTAAAGTCCATTCCACATTTTACAGCATGCCTTATATTACTTCCAACATTTTCAGATTATGAGAATAATACAACAAGAGTCTTTAGATTGCAGTTAACTATTATTCCAAAATCTGTTTGACAATACATGTACTAGAACACATCTCTAAGTTGACTGTTTGTCTATTTCTCATGTATGCATTAAGTTAAATTATGTCCCCTTACATAATCAATTTGCCTTTATTGTGCTTTTCACTGTCAGAAAATCTTAACAACTAATGGTATTTGCATGGAAAATGAATAAACCATTTAATCTTGCTGATATAACATCATAAATACATTCTTTGTCAAAAATAAGGTATATTCAATGTAAAGAAACCCCTATTTCTATCTCTATTTCAGACCAGTATGAGAGCTTAATGAATAAGTAAGGACCCCTTAACCTCTTACTAGTTCCCCTAAAGCTCCAACTGGTGTCATGTTACATCAGAACTACAAATTAAACCTCAAGAAAACTAGTATAGCTGTACTTGTGTTGAAAAAAATAAGAAATTATGCAATTTATTTATTTCGGTGAAAATAATAGGATGTACATGCAACCGAAGAATGTCGCGTCTCAAATTCCAGTGGTTGCACATGTGTCAGACACTGCGAAAAGTCAAAGCGAGCATTTATAATTAAAAATGTAGTGCAAGTTACATAAAAATAATGAATTTCTACTTTCTAGGTAAATTTTTACATTATTACCTACAGATCAGGCAAAATTTGCTGAATCAGCAATTTTTACTCTCAGGGGTGGAATTTAAGGCTTGTTTTTATCATAGTTGCCCTTAATCAACTTTGTATTGATAAACTTACAAATTGCATAGGTAAAAAAGTTCCTTTATTGATTTAGTGTAAAAATATATATCCCCCTTAAGGTGGCACGGTAGTATTTCCTGGCCATAAGGGATAATGATAGCCTTTTTAGAATTTTCACCACTTTCTAACACTGCAAAAAATTCTACATTCACAGTTAACTGAAGTACTTTCATTTTACCATTCAGAAATGAATTTGGATATGTACCATGACCGTTTACTTTTTTTGCTATTTTTAAAATCCTAAGGCCACTTGTACTTTTAGGTCTTTTATGGTGCAGTGAATGCAAAATTTTAAAAAATTCTCAAAAATTCATTTTCATCTGTATATAAAATTATTTCATATTTTTCTACACCTGATTCATCACTCAGTTTGGGAAAGTATGTTCAGTTGATACTGTATTTTTTGTCCAATCACACTGTTTAGATACATTTACCTAAGTAGGGTACACAAAAGAGCAACCTAAATTCTGGAAAGCAAATACTACCGTGCCACCTTAACCAAGACATAACAAACTTGAAACCAGTCATGACACCTATGATGCAAAGACTTCTTATTTTGGAACATATTACAATAAAGAATACTAGTCTGCACTCATTTCTTACCAAAAAAAAATGAAACATTACATCCCTACCCCATCTGGCAGATTTTCACTTTTTTTTCATCTTACCATTTTTACTTAAGGAGTGAACAAAACCCAAATATATGATGTTTCAAATCAACACAGAAGTCAAACATGATGATTCAGGAGGAATTAGTGGATTGCCAACTCTGTTTATGGTTAATCTGACTGATCGAAAGAAACAGTTTTAGCACCAAATCATGAAAACTGGTATTAAAGTCCATTCCACATTTTACAGCATGCCTTATATTACTTCCAACATTTTCAGATTATGAGAATAATACAACAAGAGTCTTTAGATTGCAGTTAACTATTATTCCAAAATCTGTTTGACAATACATGTACTAGAACACATCTCTAAGTTGACTGTTTGTCTATTTCTCATGTATGCATTAAGTTAAATTATGTCCCCTTACATAATCAATTTGCCTTTATTGTGCTTTTCACTGTCAGAAAATCTTAACAACTAATGGTATTTGCATGGAAAATGAATAAACCATTTAATCTTGCTGATATAACATCATAAATACATTCTTTGTCAAAAATAAGGTATATTCAATGTAAAGAAACCCCTATTTCTATCTCTATTTCAGACCAGTATGAGAGCTTAATGAATAAGTAAGGACCCCTTAACCTCTTACTAGTTCCCCTAAAGCTCCAACTGGTGTCATGTTACATCAGAACTACAAATTAAACCTCAAGAAAACTAGTATAGCTGTACTTGTGTTGAAAAAAATAAGAAATTATGCAATTTATTTATTTCGGTGAAAATAATAGGATGTACATGCAACCGAAGAATGTCGCGTCTCAAATTCCAGTGGTTGCACATGTGTCAGACACTGCGAAAAGTCAAAGCGAGCATTTATAATTAAAAATGTAGTGCAAGTTACATAAAAATAATGAATTTCTACTTTCTAGGTAAATTTTTACATTATTACCTACAGATCAGGCAAAATTTGCTGAATCAGCAATTTTTACTCTCAGGGGTGGAATTTAAGGCTTGTTTTTATCATAGTTGCCCTTAATCAACTTTGTATTGATAAACTTACAAATTGCATAGGTAAAAAAGTTCCTTTATTGATTTAGTGTAAAAATATATATCCCCCTTAAGGTGGCACGGTAGTATTTCCTGGCCATAAGGGATAATGATAGCCTTTTTAGAATTTTCACCACTTTCTAACACTGCAAAAAATTCTACATTCACAGTTAACTGAAGTACTTTCATTTTACCATTCAGAAATGAATTTGGATATGTACCATGACCGTTTACTTTTTTTGCTATTTTTAAAATCCTAAGGCCACTTGTACTTTTAGGTCTTTTATGGTGCAGTGAATGCAAAATTTTAAAAAATTCTCAAAAATTCATTTTCATCTGTATATAAAATTATTTCATATTTTTCTACACCTGATTCATCACTCAGTTTGGGAAAGTATGTTCAGTTGATACTGTATTTTTTGTCCAATCACACTGTTTAGATACATTTACCTAAGTAGGGTACACAAAAGAGCAACCTAAATTCTGGAAAGCAAATACTACCGTGCCACCTTAACCAAGACATAACAAACTTGAAACCAGTCATGACACCTATGATGCAAAGACTTCTTATTTTGGAACATATTACAATAAAGAATACTAGTCTGCACTCATTTCTTACCAAAAAAAAATGAAACATTACATCCCTACCCCATCTGGCAGATTTTCACTTTTTTTTCATCTTACCATTTTTACTTAAGGAGTGAACAAAACCCAAATATATGATGTTTCAAATCAACACAGAAGTCAAACATGATGATTCAGGAGGAATTAGTGGATTGCCAACTCTGTTTATGGTTAATCTGACTGATCGAAAGAAACAGTTTTAGCACCAAATCATGAAAACTGGTATTAAAGTCCATTCCACATTTTACAGCATGCCTTATATTACTTCCAACATTTTCAGATTATGAGAATAATACAACAAGAGTCTTTAGATTGCAGTTAACTATTATTCCAAAATCTGTTTGACAATACATGTACTAGAACACATCTCTAAGTTGACTGTTTGTCTATTTCTCATGTATGCATTAAGTTAAATTATGTCCCCTTACATAATCAATTTGCCTTTATTGTGCTTTTCACTGTCAGAAAATCTTAACAACTAATGGTATTTGCATGGAAAATGAATAAACCATTTAATCTTGCTGATATAACATCATAAATACATTCTTTGTCAAAAATAAGGTATATTCAATGTAAAGAAACCCCTATTTCTATCTCTATTTCAGACCAGTATGAGAGCTTAATGAATAAGTAAGGACCCCTTAACCTCTTACTAGTTCCCCTAAAGCTCCAACTGGTGTCATGTTACATCAGAACTACAAATTAAACCTCAAGAAAACTAGTATAGCTGTACTTGTGTTGAAAAAAATAAGAAATTATGCAATTTATTTATTTCGGTGAAAATAATAGGATGTACATGCAACCGAAGAATGTCGCGTCTCAAATTCCAGTGGTTGCACATGTGTCAGACACTGCGAAAAGTCAAAGCGAGCATTTATAATTAAAAATGTAGTGCAAGTTACATAAAAATAATGAATTTCTACTTTCTAGGTAAATTTTTACATTATTACCTACAGATCAGGCAAAATTTGCTGAATCAGCAATTTTTACTCTCAGGGGTGGAATTTAAGGCTTGTTTTTATCATAGTTGCCCTTAATCAACTTTGTATTGATAAACTTACAAATTGCATAGGTAAAAAAGTTCCTTTATTGATTTAGTGTAAAAATATATATCCCCCTTAAGGTGGCACGGTAGTATTTCCTGGCCATAAGGGATAATGATAGCCTTTTTAGAATTTTCACCACTTTCTAACACTGCAAAAAATTCTACATTCACAGTTAACTGAAGTACTTTCATTTTACCATTCAGAAATGAATTTGGATATGTACCATGACCGTTTACTTTTTTTGCTATTTTTAAAATCCTAAGGCCACTTGTACTTTTAGGTCTTTTATGGTGCAGTGAATGCAAAATTTTAAAAAATTCTCAAAAATTCATTTTCATCTGTATATAAAATTATTTCATATTTTTCTACACCTGATTCATCACTCAGTTTGGGAAAGTATGTTCAGTTGATACTGTATTTTTTGTCCAATCACACTGTTTAGATACATTTACCTAAGTAGGGTACACAAAAGAGCAACCTAAATTCTGGAAAGCAAATACTACCGTGCCACCTTAACCAAGACATAACAAACTTGAAACCAGTCATGACACCTATGATGCAAAGACTTCTTATTTTGGAACATATTACAATAAAGAATACTAGTCTGCACTCATTTCTTACCAAAAAAAAATGAAACATTACATCCCTACCCCATCTGGCAGATTTTCACTTTTTTTTCATCTTACCATTTTTACTTAAGGAGTGAACAAAACCCAAATATATGATGTTTCAAATCAACACAGAAGTCAAACATGATGATTCAGGAGGAATTAGTGGATTGCCAACTCTGTTTATGGTTAATCTGACTGATCGAAAGAAACAGTTTTAGCACCAAATCATGAAAACTGGTATTAAAGTCCATTCCACATTTTACAGCATGCCTTATATTACTTCCAACATTTTCAGATTATGAGAATAATACAACAAGAGTCTTTAGATTGCAGTTAACTATTATTCCAAAATCTGTTTGACAATACATGTACTAGAACACATCTCTAAGTTGACTGTTTGTCTATTTCTCATGTATGCATTAAGTTAAATTATGTCCCCTTACATAATCAATTTGCCTTTATTGTGCTTTTCACTGTCAGAAAATCTTAACAACTAATGGTATTTGCATGGAAAATGAATAAACCATTTAATCTTGCTGATATAACATCATAAATACATTCTTTGTCAAAAATAAGGTATATTCAATGTAAAGAAACCCCTATTTCTATCTCTATTTCAGACCAGTATGAGAGCTTAATGAATAAGTAAGGACCCCTTAACCTCTTACTAGTTCCCCTAAAGCTCCAACTGGTGTCATGTTACATCAGAACTACAAATTAAACCTCAAGAAAACTAGTATAGCTGTACTTGTGTTGAAAAAAATAAGAAATTATGCAATTTATTTATTTCGGTGAAAATAATAGGATGTACATGCAACCGAAGAATGTCGCGTCTCAAATTCCAGTGGTTGCACATGTGTCAGACACTGCGAAAAGTCAAAGCGAGCATTTATAATTAAAAATGTAGTGCAAGTTACATAAAAATAATGAATTTCTACTTTCTAGGTAAATTTTTACATTATTACCTACAGATCAGGCAAAATTTGCTGAATCAGCAATTTTTACTCTCAGGGGTGGAATTTAAGGCTTGTTTTTATCATAGTTGCCCTTAATCAACTTTGTATTGATAAACTTACAAATTGCATAGGTAAAAAAGTTCCTTTATTGATTTAGTGTAAAAATATATATCCCCCTTAAGGTGGCACGGTAGTATTTCCTGGCCATAAGGGATAATGATAGCCTTTTTAGAATTTTCACCACTTTCTAACACTGCAAAAAATTCTACATTCACAGTTAACTGAAGTACTTTCATTTTACCATTCAGAAATGAATTTGGATATGTACCATGACCGTTTACTTTTTTTGCTATTTTTAAAATCCTAAGGCCACTTGTACTTTTAGGTCTTTTATGGTGCAGTGAATGCAAAATTTTAAAAAATTCTCAAAAATTCATTTTCATCTGTATATAAAATTATTTCATATTTTTCTACACCTGATTCATCACTCAGTTTGGGAAAGTATGTTCAGTTGATACTGTATTTTTTGTCCAATCACACTGTTTAGATACATTTACCTAAGTAGGGTACACAAAAGAGCAACCTAAATTCTGGAAAGCAAATACTACCGTGCCACCTTAACCAAGACATAACAAACTTGAAACCAGTCATGACACCTATGATGCAAAGACTTCTTATTTTGGAACATATTACAATAAAGAATACTAGTCTGCACTCATTTCTTACCAAAAAAAAATGAAACATTACATCCCTACCCCATCTGGCAGATTTTCACTTTTTTTTCATCTTACCATTTTTACTTAAGGAGTGAACAAAACCCAAATATATGATGTTTCAAATCAACACAGAAGTCAAACATGATGATTCAGGAGGAATTAGTGGATTGCCAACTCTGTTTATGGTTAATCTGACTGATCGAAAGAAACAGTTTTAGCACCAAATCATGAAAACTGGTATTAAAGTCCATTCCACATTTTACAGCATGCCTTATATTACTTCCAACATTTTCAGATTATGAGAATAATACAACAAGAGTCTTTAGATTGCAGTTAACTATTATTCCAAAATCTGTTTGACAATACATGTACTAGAACACATCTCTAAGTTGACTGTTTGTCTATTTCTCATGTATGCATTAAGTTAAATTATGTCCCCTTACATAATCAATTTGCCTTTATTGTGCTTTTCACTGTCAGAAAATCTTAACAACTAATGGTATTTGCATGGAAAATGAATAAACCATTTAATCTTGCTGATATAACATCATAAATACATTCTTTGT